>NW_022984711.1:0-368 GCF_008694065.1 Daldinia childiae
ATCCCTGACCTGACCCAGCTTTCAGACATTCCTTCCTCTCGACATTGGCGGCACCAAGCTGCATCCGCTCCCAGGAGATTTGCCGACGGGCTCCGGAGAATACGCGTTCTGGCTCCGCAGACATAGGGGGGATGGAAAGAATATCTATTGCCATCTGGGAAAGACGGGGATAGCGCTCGCGTTGTTCGTCCCTAACCCACCAGTCAATAACGGAGCCCCGGTACGGCACTGGCTCTGCATTGGAGTACGATTCGTATTCGTCCTTGAAGCGGTTTCCTATAACGTCGAGATCTCTCTCAAGCAGATCATATTCATCTGGCTCAGAAGTAGGCCCATTGTAATCCTCAGGCACCTGCGGAATCTCGGCA
>NW_022984711.1:420-2027 GCF_008694065.1 Daldinia childiae
CTTTAATTGCTGCCAATCGTCCAAGGTCAAGAAATCGTCTCGCAGATCGTTGTGGAACGCTTTTGTGTATTGGTCGATTGCCTGCTCCAATTCAATCGCCCGGTTAATGAGGATATACCAAGAGTTCCACCGTGTGTCGTTGTCTAAGCCCAGCTGCTTACCAGCAAGCTCTTGAAAGGCTCTATAGCGACCAGAATCGGAGCGGATATGGACGGCAATATTGTGGAGTTTACCCAAGGGCCTGATTCTCCGCCAGCTGTCTCTGCCACCCTTCTTCAACTGCTCCACCAGGGCGACGTCGACCTCGGTCCCCTCGCCAGCTTCAACCTGGCGTACGGCCTCGTCTACAGCCTCAGGATTTCTACCGAACATAAATGCCTGAACTACAAGATTAATAACGTGACCCTGACATCGAATTCGGTGCTGAATGGGATCCCAGTCAACGTCGTATTGATCTCGAAGGAAATCACGAAGAAGGCGGCAGAGCTTATCGTTAGAGCCGTGGTTGTCGCCAGTGACATATCCAAGTCGCGAGGCTATCTCGTACTCCTCGAGGACCGGCATGAGGACCTTTGCCTGTTCGCTCGCACCTTTCCCGTCGCGAAGCTCCGGCAACGCAATTAGCGCCTTCAGCAGCCTATTGGTCTCGTCGACAAAGTGAGCACAGATAGCGAGAAAGGCAACACGGTTTGGTGAGCTCCAAACATCAACAGTGAGGTGGATCTTTGACTTGGCCAACTGGAGCTTGTCCCGAAGCGCTTCTCTATGTTGTTCGTATGTCCTGGTGATGATTTTTGTAACCTCTGAATGAGAAGATATTACCTCGTTTTCAATAGCAGGGTTAACGAGTTTCAACAGCGCGTGGAACTCAGGCCATTCCACGCAGCGGTCGGAAAGGTTTCTCATTGTGATAAGCCTTGCAAGAGCTTCGGAGATCGCGCCTTTATGAAGCACACTCTGGAAGACCTCATGATGGTGTGTATCTTCTGTTTGCTTTGCCTTTACAGCTTGTTTCTCAAAAATCTGACGGATGTGAACGTCACGCTTCTTCTTAATTGCTGGTTCTGCTGCCTCAAGTTGAATGTTATGGACCTTGTCGAGGTGTCTCCGAGCGGAGGTGGTTGACAGTGTCCTATACATGGGATTCTCGCAATAGCGACAGTACCAGTACCGGGTACTTTTACTATCGCGTTCGGGCTCACCGGGGCGGGGATTACGGGAATGGCTCCATGTGTCATGGGCCGTACGACCTCGCTTCCGCCGTAAAGAGGACGAGACAGAGGACGATGGTGACCGCTCGGGACTCCGGCTACTATGTCGCGATAATTGAGGGCTATTGATAGCTGAAAAGGAATCGCTGATGTCGTCAAAGAGCTCGGGGGAAGACATGCTGGCGACGTGTAAGGTGTGGGCGGCTCTATGCCAAGCCATCCCGAGATGAACAAAGAGAAGAAATTTTATTTAAGCAGCCAGGTTGAGCACTGAGGTAAGCTAATCGATACGCGATATCGTATTGAATAGGGATTTCTGTATCGCGTATCGCGTATCGCGTATCGATTCCGATACACGATACGCTATTCGATATCGCGTACGAGAAACCACCCTGG
>NW_022984711.1:2082-2287 GCF_008694065.1 Daldinia childiae
ATTGTGAGGGGGGCAATATTGCCAATATACGTATTGTTTATATTATTTACTACACTAATACCAAGCCGTCTTCGAGCTCGGCCCTTTGCAACTGAAGCCATCGCGATATGCGGCATGAATATCCATTACTGTCCTCATTCCAAGTGTCATGATCAGTTCCAGAGGAATGAGGGTTTGGTGAGAACGCGGTATTCGACGTAATCAT
>NW_022984711.1:2361-2650 GCF_008694065.1 Daldinia childiae
CGTCGACTGTTGGTATTGTGTTGGAGCCCGAGAGACATACTGGACGCTGCGGCCGCACCCACCGCCGCACCCTCTCTGCGGATTGCATGGCTATTTACGCAGGTTTGAGTGGCCTCAGCTCTCGCAACATCTCGACGTGCTTGTGCTAAGGCTCTGGTATTTTCCATAGCCTTTGCACCCTGAAGGCCGCTCGGGTGCCGTTCAGCCTCACTCAGACTGCGTGAGGCGTGGATAGTTTGTGGCTCCGTTTGGCGCAATTGGGGAAGTTCATGACTGCCGAAACCACCTC
>NW_022984712.1:0-2033 GCF_008694065.1 Daldinia childiae
CTCTCCTAACACTCGGCGCACAATAAATGGAAGTGCCAAGTTAGCATGTGTTCCTTGCAGGGTAGCTCATCTCAGGTACGTCATGTCTCAGATTTCCCCTACGTTGTCGTGTGTTCATATTCTGACTGTTGGAAGATGTAACGGTGCGTCAATAGGTTTTATCTTACTGTCTATTTCGAGCCTAATCTCTTCTGCTTATGGCATCTTCATCCCCCCGTCCTTCCCCGTGACCTGCACTCGCTAGTTAGCTTCGTGCCGAAGCGCCAGGCACACTATATTGGAACTCAACAGCTCGTAACATCTTAACTACCCGCTGGACCGCCATATTGTGGTGTGGCTGGAGCGCGTCGGTCAAGACGAGACTTTATCAACTTGGTCTTATCAACGGCGGCTTCGTCAACAGAGGGGCGTTCTGAGCGGCCCAGAAACTCATTTCATTGCTAACGGCGTCACTAGTACAACGGCCATGTTCTAGGTGTATAAGAAGTGGGAAAGAAGATTCTTGCACTGACGTGCAACACAAAAAGCGTGGCAGACCGCGATTGCGAAATGATACAGAAGTTCGATACGGTTCTGTGATACCTTCTCGAGCTCATGGTCCTCGTCCACGGCGTTCTCGAGCCATATGCCCTCCTAGCGATGGTAGGATCCTTTTATTAGACAACTCTTATCAAGCACAGGAATCCCTTCAGCCACCAGAGATCTTGATTGATGATAGTTTAGCGAAACATGGTGGACAAACATCGTCATCAAACTCGAAATATTTCAACACTTCTCTATCGGCAGGGCCAGCCACACCAAACCCTGTTGCCTATCTTACTATAGATCTCCATTTCCTCAAAGCATCCACAACGTTCTGGGACGTGGTTGGTCTACCGAATATGGCTGGCCGCAGCTTGGGCGATGTGGTCCTGACGACTGAGAAAGAAAAGCTGGCGCAAATTCGAGCACATTTCCATTCTGAACAGAAGGCGCGGGACCCGAAATACATACCTCCGGTTCTAGAGAACGGATTTTACAATATCAAAGAGCTTGGATTTGTTGAAGCATCTCGATTTCCGCTGGACTTTTATGGCCGCTTGGCATTTGTTGGCGCAAATGGATACGCCAGCTTAATGTCAATTCGTGCGGGTCTAGCAAAGGAAGAGTCGTTCTGCTTTATTGTATTGCTACTTGATCTCCCACTCAGACAATCTCGGGTATTCCATGCTCTTAGTGCGCCGATTCTACAAACTAGTCTACCATATAAGCAATCGGGTTCTGGAAAAGGTTTTGATTGGCGTGCACCATTCGACCCTACCCGAATGAATTCCAACGAGAGAGTTCGCCCGGCTGATTCACCCCCTCGTTACTTTGGAGGACCGGCCGATTGTAATGAGTACGATTCAAACCACAGAGGACGACCACTTGGAGTAAGAATGGAGAGGCGGCCCCGCGGTGGACAACCACATCCAGCTATCCATAATGAATCTGCCGAGCAGATCGAATCTCGACCGGAGCAAGCAGCACCCGTGTTTGCTCAATGGGGACGAATGAACATAAGGAATTTGATAGATTAACTACTGGTGATGTGGTCGTAGTAGTACCCGTGCCAGGCCCCGCTTTTTTGGGCTCGCTTTGGCTCGCTATGGATGGATGGATGGATTTTATTTCGCCCGGAGGGAAGTCCCTAAAGGGCCACGACACTGAATAGTAGCTAGTTGACAATCTAGGTTCGTGTTAGATTCTCAGTGACTACAAAATATGAAGGCTGGCCAACCACCTGNCTTCTATCATGTTTGAGACGCCTTTCCACTTGAGTCGATTCACAACCAAGGTGAGCTCGAACATGAAGGATAGGGAAAGGGATTGGCACCGGCGCACACTCCAGTGCTTGTAAATTAATAGATTTGTGTGTCACGCCAAATATAGTAGAATATGAAAATATAGTAAAATATGAAGACGAAGATGCAAAGGGAGCTTTTTCATGATGATAAGCTTGCGCTGGCATCCTAGCTGCGGGGGGCACGGGGGGCCGCAGGTCCCTCGGTTGC
>NW_022984712.1:2199-2432 GCF_008694065.1 Daldinia childiae
TAATCTGAAATGAAATTGGGCAGTACTAAATACCTATGCAATAGAGAGACTACTGCGTGCCAGGGGCAGCCTAATCGATATCACTAGTACTAAGAACTTATACCATCTTTCGCACATTCAGCAAGCTTCGTTAACTCCCCGAGAGGCAACTTCTTTTCTTCCTTACACGTCTTTGCCTTATTGAAGCATTGGTCATGTTGTTTCGCAGACTGGAAGTTGGCACAGACCTGGGC
>NW_022984713.1:0-2623 GCF_008694065.1 Daldinia childiae
TTAACCCGAGGGCTGAAGAGATTCTTATTCACTCAGGCAATACTGTATTGGCCCATATTGAGCTGTCATATGTCAGACATCGCGAGAACATCAAGGCTCAGCTACAGGTGGCAAAGTCGCAAGTCCACTTCAGTATTGATCTATGGTCGTCGCCGCATCGGAAAGCCTTCCTCGGAATATGTGCGCAATGGGTCGATGAACACTATAAGCTCCGCGAGGCCCTACTGGGTCTGCCGAACATACAGCACAGTCACTCGGGCGAGACGATGTCAAGGCACCTGCTAGACACAATACGGTATTTCCATATTGCCGGAAACATTGGTTACTTTACGGCGGATAACGCTACCTCCAATGATACTTGCCTACGTGCTTTATCAACATCACTGGCGAACGAATTTGGCGTCGGATTTGACCCCATTGAGCGTCGCGTTCGTTGCGGAGGCCATATTATCAATCTGTGCCTCCAGGCGTTTCTTTTTGCCNCGTCGCGGCGATTGAAGAGGCGGATGACAACATGGATGCGACAGTTGTTGAGTCTCTGCAGGCGCAATTGCAGCAAAAGGAACGGCAAGGGCAAATACCGAAGGGTGTCAGATGATCAAGCCGGATGGCGATCGATCGGCCCCCTTGGCAAACTACACAACATCGCCGTGTTTATACGGAGTTCGACAGTGCACAGCGACGCATGGCAGCGCCTGGCAGGCCGTGCACTTGGCATTGACAATGCAACAAGATGGAATTCATGGTACATGCTGCTTCGGACTGCACTCGAGAAGAAAGACAAGCTTATGGTGTTTCAACAAGAGCATCATAAGTCCTTGGGTGATGATAGTCTCACGCAGGACGACTGGGATGTCCTCAGGTTGACGGCGGACTTCCTCCAGCCCTTCTGGCAGGCTACGCTGGCGGAAGAGAAGAGGTGGTCGTCATTAGATCAGCTGCTTTACCACATGGACATCCTGCTCAAGCATTTTGAGGATGCAAAGGTGAATATCTGCTCGACTCTTTGACTTGAATGTATAATGTGCTAACTGTTTCACAGGAGACGTACAGCGATAATCAACGTCTCATCAACTCTATCCACATGGGCTGGTTTGTGCTTGACAAGTACTACTTTAAGACCGATGAGACGCCGGTGTATTCCGCGGCGCTGCTTCTCCACCCGTCAAAGCGATTAAAGTACCTCCGGCAGAATTGGTGCGATGATTGGCATGATGGTGCGATCGATAAAGCCAGGCAGATTTGGGCTCAGTACAAAGATCTTCCAGTTGCTAGTACTCCAAGGCGGCCGCCGGAGACGCAGATGACAGCGTATGATAAGCTCGCGCAATCGCTCGATGTGACGGAGGCGAGTGACGACGAGGATGAGCTGGAGAAGTTTATTACCGGCTCTCCATGCAAGATCACAGTGAGTCCCCTTGAGTGGTGGACCAGAGAGGAGCAAAGGGTGGAGTATCCCCGGCTGCATAAGATGGCTATTAACGTACTTTCGATTGCGCCTATGTCGGACAAGGCCGAACGTGTCTTTTCAGGTACTGGGCGTACTGTGTCGTATGATCGTGCACGCCTCGGGACAGAAACTATTGAGACGACGGAGTGTCTTGGAAGCTGGAACAAGAACGACCTCATCCGGAAGGTGCATGTAGTTCGAGACGATGACAATTCAGAATGAGAACAATAGAAACGACAGTGATGTTATCTTGTTCCTGTGCAGCTCTTTATGGAGTTCTTGCTCCTTAGATGATTCTCAGTCAAGACGAGTGGCACTTTCGGTGCCGTCGTCTTGATAGGGTTGGAGCATACAATGTGATTGGATCTGAGAGACGATGACAACTGCTGTCGCACCGCTAGCACAATGACGTCATGTCTTGGCACTTACTGATAAGCTAATCAATCAGTATCAGTACCGGCCTTATCAATCAGTACTGCTTGTTGATGCCGGAGNCTCATTATCAAAGAGTACAGTTCCGGATACTCCACTGCCCTGTGCGGCAGGTTGTTATTGACTATAAGCTGAAGTAGCGACTCGTCGAACGCCGTCTGGTTAATGGCCTTGCTCAGCATGCCTCTCTCCCGTTCATCAGCTTCTGCTTGGCTCCTTTGCCCTTGGCGTTGAAAAATTTGCTCGAGCTTGGCCTGCCCCTTCCGTACAACCTGTCGCTGCTGCGCCTTGATCTTAACACCATGCCGTAGATCGAGATGATTTCGGGCAGAGGTTAGGGACGCCGACTCCCACGGGCATTTGCCGCAAACCCAAATCCTGTTGCCAGCTCGGTCACGTCTAACTTGTTCATCCAGCTTCAACTTCTTCGCATGAGCCCAAGTCTCTGTCGCCGTTTGGGTACGTTTCTTAGATCCGCGGCCGGAAGGGGTACTTGCGAAAGTCGCTGTGGAGTCGGGGCTGCCGCTCCAAGATATGTCCAGAAGCTGACTGGAATCGGGCTCAGACATCTGGCAAGTGGAGTCGCCCATGCTTGCGCTGGCATCGCTTATCTTCATTGTCGTAGGCTGGTATCGAATACTGCCTTAAATAAAGCGATTGTTCACACTGAGACGGAAGAGAATTTTTTGGAAATAAGATTCCAATTGAGTTGTGTCACAACATTTTCATAGTGAGACATTC
>NW_022984714.1:0-317 GCF_008694065.1 Daldinia childiae
ATGGCAGAAGGACCTGACCGCAGCTTTCGAAAACCTTGGCCTCAAACAGAGCCAAGAGGAGCCATGCCTCTTCACAAACAGCTGGCTCACAGTTTTCTTCTTCGTTGACGACATCGTCCTGCTGTACCGTGCAAGACACCAAGACGCCGCAGACGAATTCATCGTCAAACTGAAGACCCAATATGAAATGAAGGACCTGGGGGAACTCAAGTGGTTCCTAGGCATTCGAGTCCTGAGAGACAGAGCAGCTCGCAAGCTATGGCTCTGCCAAGACTCATACATCGAAAAGATCGTAAACCAACATGGGATCACTAAGC
>NW_022984714.1:364-2465 GCF_008694065.1 Daldinia childiae
ACCAGACCTTGTCCATCGATATCAGCAGAAGGTCGGCTCCGTCAACTATGTCGCAGTCATAACGCGAGCCGACATCGCAAAACCGATATCCAAGCTTGCAGAATTCCTGCTCAACCCATCAGACCAGCATGTGTACCTGGTGGACCGCCTAATGGAATATCTCTGGCCCACTCGGTTCCTTGCCGTTCAATTCAACGGAACAAGCTGCACCACGGAAATGATCAAGATCAACCACTGCAGCATTCCACGAGAACTCCGCATCGCATCAGACGCTGCATTCGCCGACGATCCGGAGACACGAAAATCATCTCAGGGATACATCATAATCCTATTCGGAGGACCTGTTAGTTGGAAAACAGGAAAGCAAACCACAGTCACGACCTCATCAACTGAGGCAGAACTGCTAGCGTTTACTCACACGGCCAAGGAGGCAATTGCCACACAACGTCTATTTCAACACATTGATCTTCAACTNGGCCAGAAGTTCAAACATTTTGTCGAACAGCTCGCGCTTGTCGACATCAGAAGTGTCCTTGAGACACACGAAGAATTCGATAGCGACTGATTCGAACGCTTTCTCGCTCCTTTATTCTAATTCACAGTTTGAAAATGTTCAACCTGGGGGGGTATGTCAAGGTCAAGTCGCTCATTCAAGGCAACAGCCATTGCTATACTGCTGCCTGCCAGGCAGCAGTATTACAACAAGTATTTAATTTCGTATTATTCTGTTCTTTTAGATAGGAAATCAAGAGTCTCTCGTTTTGCCCAAGCTGTCCCATACAATCGTGTGTGTGACAGTTATGAGCCCGGCTTGCACGACCTAATTAAATTTAGTCACAAGCTTCCACTTAACTGAACACCACCGATTATAATGGCAGCTGACGGCCTCGACGCCTCTTCCCGGGTCATCCTCAAAGGATCCGGTAACTGGGACGTGTGGATCAGTGTAATCCGCAAGTTCGCCAAGAACCAGCAAGTCTGGGACTACATCAACCCCGATGTTGTACAGAAGCCGAGTTTGACCCCACCAGTCGAACCGACTCCGGGACAAGTCCAGGAGAACGCCGCTGAGATACAACAATTGCAGGGTGACAGCCTTAGCAAATTCCAAATCCTTGAGGCACGGCATCGAAGCCAACTTCAGATCTACAAGGACAAGACAAAAGCTTTGGCAACGCTACAAGAGTACATCGTCAAAACCGTTGGCAGGTACTATGATATCATCGCCAAAGAAGATGATATCGCAAAAGAACTCACAATCCTAAAGAACCGCGTCAAACCAACTGACTGGGCACGGGAGAGTGAAGTCACGGATCGNCCCCGGCCAGGACCTATCCATAAGCGAGATTAACCACGTGTCGAGCTCAGGAGCTCAAGAGCTCCTCGAGCTCTCCTTTCCTTGCTCTGTTTTCTCTTTCTTCTTCAGCGTTTAGATACTCGTAGTAGTCGCCTAGCTAGTTGTCAATATACTCAGCTTGGACCGTTGCAATATTGCCGCGCGGACCCCGAATCATGCCCAATGAAGATCGCGCTCGTAGGAAGTGAAACAATGGTGAGAAGTGTATGGTCCCGCGTTGCTCAAATTCAATACAGCACAGTGGACCGAAGTTGAGTCTCGCAACTACCGTGCATCAAAACCGGAATGACCAAATCGCAATTGGCTGCATGCTTGCGGTTCAGCACTTGACTAGCTCATTGACACGTGTATTGACACAAATGAGTGACACAAATGAGTGATCCAAATCAAGGAAAGCTCTCTCGTCTTTGGCACCGTGAGCCAAAGTTCAAGTAGTGGAAACCCGGAGGCCGCGAGCCCACCCTGAACAAAAGTTTTAACATATAAGACCTGGCAATCCTACCTTGTACCTACATTGTAGTCAGTTGCTGCTCCAACATTTAATTCCCTCCTAGGACTGGAATGAGATTGTGATCGCTGGATGAAAAGCATACATACCTATCTACAACCTGCCACTCCTCTATTCACTGCTCGCAATGCCTCACCGCAAAGAAGCAGAAGCCTGCCCCGCCTCTAACGTTGGGACCACGAGTCCCAGCCGAACCTCTTTGCGAGTTGATATATATGAGGCTCTTGAAATTGCAC
>NW_022984715.1:0-810 GCF_008694065.1 Daldinia childiae
TTTACGGTGACTACCATCACCGAGCGGCGCTCAAACCGAGCATCTAAGAAGTCGAAACAAGACGACGCCAACATGGAAGAAAGGCAATGGACCCAGCTCTGGTCCTTCAATCCCGAAGGAAAATTCAACTCGATGCAAAGTATGAGCCTACCTTACATCGTAGAGCCACGGAAGCGGTGGCGGGCGATGACGCGATATCACAACTTTATTCGTAAGCTGCAGAAACACCCATAAAATAAGAAGACATCACATAGGGCTGACTCAAAGGACGGTAATCTGTTCCCACAGTAAACGGACGTAAATACCGAACGCACGATTTCGTATACGTCGCCAACGATGATTCGATCGAGGCCCAGAAGACAGCAAGTAGAGAGGAAGACGGAGGGTCATTGCCACGGTTAACCAAGTATTGGGTGGCTAAAATCCTGGAGATCAGGGCCGCTGACGAACACCATGTGTATGCCCGGATCTATTGGATGTATTCTCCTGACGAATTGCCCCCTAATACTCGATATGGTGAGGAGAGCATTGAAGGTCGGCAGACATACCATGGGAAAAACGAGCTAATAGCTTCGAATCATAGTATGCATAAGCAAGGTTGCTTCATCACAACTGGTCATAGAGCTAACTACCTGCAGTGGATGTTATCAACGTCATCAGCATTGTCACACAAGCCCAAGTCCATCAATGGATCGAATCAAACGATGATGAAGTTCGCGATGCTTTATACTGGCGGCAAGCATTCAATATTGCGACGCTTCAACTGTCTGTATGTTGACATAAAAATATCCCTACTACCCCCTCTTCGAA
>NW_022984715.1:877-1166 GCF_008694065.1 Daldinia childiae
TGGCACTTGGAAAGAACGTGTGGCCTGCCTTACTTGCGGCACAGCTATCGACTAAGGCGTCGCGCGCTGCCTCAGACATTGCATGCACATTGCAATCCGTCAATTCGTATCAGAATGACATGCATGAAGATGGCTAAACTATCAGGTGCCTTAGTGCAGCTCACCATCAACAGCAGGGTCTGGCTGCTTAAGGATGTGATTCGAGTGCTCTCGCGCCCATCAATAAGACGGACAGTTTGGACTAGGTGGGCCGCCGTCAATCCCGACCATTCGGCCAGTAGTGTTGGCG
>NW_022984715.1:1175-2002 GCF_008694065.1 Daldinia childiae
GATTGCTCGCTACGTTGACTGTGTGGACTGGTGGCGTTGTCCAAATGCCTTCAGAGGATTGAAAGCAATCACGGCAGTAGCGATTACCCGAACTGCAAGTCGCTGGCAGGCGTAAGCGCCATGGCCACCATTGCGACAATAAAGGCTGATCATTCACATGGTCGTTGCACAGAAACTTCGGAGTTCGCCATTGAATACCCGAGTCGCAAACATTGGATGAGAAACTGGGTCTCAGGACGGACGAGGGCCGACCAATGTCACGCAGCGAAGGCCATATTGTCGAATTGTACTGGCAGTTTCACGTGACCTTCCTTCTGTAGTACTGCTTGCCTCGTGCCGATTGTCAATGCGAAGTACCATGGATAGGAGACCAGGGACTCCTCGCTCCTCGACTCGTACGTCGAGAGAAGCTATCTTGTTAAAGTACGTGATGACAACACAATGAAGAGGAACTGGGTCGGCAGTGTTGTCCAATGACCGGACGTTACTGAGAGGATGTGACAGCCACACCAAGATTTGGCAAACGAACGACGCAAAGCCTCAAGCCATCAAAGAACAGAGCGGCAATGGAAGTTTACATTGGCAGTAGTGCTTTTGTTTAAAAAAATTTACTTAGAACTATGTTTTCCGAAATCTGAGACAGAAGAATCCTTGTATTTACCAGCAGAGCAAACATATGCCGAACCGAAAATCGACTGTGCAATGGCTTATGGTTCAGTGAACGACTCCAGCTGGCTCTTCTCGCGCGCGTTGGCCACGGTTCTAGGAGATGCAGGTCGACTCTTCTGCACACGATTTCTCTGTTTTAGTTCGTCATAGATCATCCC
>NW_022984716.1:0-1588 GCF_008694065.1 Daldinia childiae
TGATGATGATGATGTATTTTCCGTCCAGCGACTTTAGTCACTCAGGTCTCCTATCGGAGCACAGGACGTGCTGAGCTAAACCAACTATTCCCGACCGCCGCCTGAAAAGATTTACCAGTTCCCCTTGTAAAGGCCTCATGGTTTCACATAACGACACCTGTCTACGCGCAGTTGTCTCTGCTGTAGACGCCATTAAAGTACATCGCAAAATATCAGTACAAGTGCCCCGGCAGATCCTCCCCGCAACAGCCGTCCAGTCAGCTCATCCAGCATTTCGTAGGCTCAAGGCGCATTTCGTTCGGGGCCCTCACCCGTCAGCGGGAAATTTTGGGCAGATGTGGTCAACCCTTGGTTTTCACCGGTCAGAATTCTCTCATCCCCTCTGCCAAAGCTTTCAAAGCTCTATGTCCATCCTCGCTCGCTCCAAGGAAAAGAAACCGGCCGAGGGGCGGCGGCAGGGAAAAACCCTTCGAAGGAATCAGAGGCTGTCGAGCAGCTTGCCTTCAGGGAGAAAAACCTCCGCGACCGGCCACCGTTGTTTAGAAGAGCTTGTCTTCCAATACCCATAGCTCCTTGGTTCCGAAGGAAGCCATGAGGTCCGAGTGGACGTAGTGTCGAGACCTGCTTTGCAAAGGAAGATGAACTCTCCAGAAGGTCTTCCTCTGTGCTGTTAGGGGTACGATAGCACCCCGCAGCGAAAAGCGCGGTCGGTGGCCTGCAAAATGTGACCCCACTATCGAGCTGCTAACAGCTTGAAAAAGTGTTTCAGGGCTTCAGGGTAGCTTGTGTAAATAATCAAGAGTTCTTTCAAGGTAGGCACTTTTGCATTGAGGAGAGCTACAGCATTTTGATAGCTGCGTCATGAGTTTCAGTAGTTATAAATTCAAGTATAATGTCAACCAATTTGCAGTTATCAAGTGGACTGACTAGCTGACTACCAGTCCTCCAAAATTAAATTTGCGACACGTCGCCTTGCCGCTGCTACTGCTGCAGCTGCCGCCAATACGCGAAGCTTATTGTGATTTTTGCCAACTCTCATTGGGCTATTTGCAACACGTACTGAGCTCGTCAGCTTGTAAGAGACTGTAGTGTCTCTTTGGACAGAGAGCGAATGATCGTTATTCGGAGAGACTGTTGGCGTTTCTGAGCCACACCAATTCACAAAATCCTCCTCATGAATGATGAGCTCTTCACCATCGCGGCCATTGATCAGCTCGGTAACACTAATGGAGGGCGCAGGGGTGATCTGTGCTAGGTGATCATTTTTCTCCTGCTCAGAGAGCCTATCGGCATCCCCCGAAAAGCATTGGTTGGTACCATCAGTCCCAATGATATCGTCATACCCGTCCACCAAGTCCCAGTCAGAAGTATTACTAGCATCATCCTCATTCAATGATCGATCGGCCGCCATGTCTAAATCGTCACCCGCGAGAGAGGGAGTCGATCTTGAAGACGTATCTTCCTCACTGATGTCCAGTTGTGAAAGAGAATCAACAATACCCTTCTTGGTCCTAGCGCTTGAGGCTCCTGAAATAATGATTGTAGTACCACGCTTGCCTGATCGCAAGTCATAGGGCACTTGTTGCAC
>NW_022984716.1:1608-1971 GCF_008694065.1 Daldinia childiae
GCAATGATGTTAGCCTTCTGTCCCAGTTCAACTCCCTTGCGCAGGTAGCTTGGGCCTCTTTTTCGAGCAGTTTCCTTTTGCTTCTTGGTGTGTTTACTTTGACGTTGACGTGCCATATTGAGCTCTTTGACGCTGTAGAGATGGCCAATTACAGACGAATGAGTTTCATAGCATGAGCATGTATGAACTGGAGCAATTACAACTAAGTCAAAAAGAAAGAGATCTGGAGAGCAATAAACCACCATTTCAGCAGGCAGATGCCTTGATATCACTGTTTTAGTCTCGCCCGTTTCTAGCTCTCTAAGTTGTTGTGATCAATTGTTGACCTTTCTAATCTATGGATTTGCAATAGAGACACATGTT
>NW_022984716.1:2001-2213 GCF_008694065.1 Daldinia childiae
ATGGTGATATTCCTAGATTCACCCTTTGGCGTGGGTTTGTCCTGTCATAGAGCCAGAATCGGATGCATCTGGAGTGAGCCATTTCTGACGGTAACGAGGGAGGGGTGGCTGTCAACCCACGACACCTCAAAAAGCCTGCCCGGTGTATAACTAAGATGGCATGGACAAGGGACTTTTGTGGGGTCTTTGAAGGCCCTTGTCCGCTATTCTTG
>NW_022984717.1:0-253 GCF_008694065.1 Daldinia childiae
GCTGAGTACAGCAAGGCACACTTCGCATGAATATTCGATGCCCACCCTCTGGGAATCAGTTATCGAGGAACGTCCTTCTAGTATTGGAGTGATGCTGGCCGCCTGCTGATCCGCTTTACACCGTTCGCACATCCGCTGAGGATGTGCCGTAATACCCTCGGGGAAGAACGTTGCCTTTTCGATTTCACCGAATAACCACGGGATTTGAACAGTATAGCAGCAGTAGCAGCCAAAATTGCCTAGGGGGTTCTGT
>NW_022984717.1:274-454 GCF_008694065.1 Daldinia childiae
GCTGATTGAATTCTGTCTCCGCTTTCAAAACGAATATGCACTTGTCGCAGCGTGAGGCTATACTTGGATCGACCTTCTTGAGCAAAGATCGGCTCAGTGTAGATAAGTAAATTAGGTCTTCGTATGCCAAATATCTCAACATCTTAATAAGAATTTCTGGCGGCAGCTTCTCAACGAGGC
>NW_022984717.1:816-1904 GCF_008694065.1 Daldinia childiae
GCATTGGCTCAAGTTCTGAAGGATTGGTAGGACTAGGAAAATATCCCAGTTCAACCGTAGCCTTGATGGCGAAAGAGTCTTCCTCGCTTCTTTTCCGGCATTCCATACACCTGCGCCTGGAGGCGTCGGCTTCTATAGCGTAAGAAATTTCGGGGAAGTATTCAGGATTCAAAACNTGTAAGGGAACGGCCCCACTTTAGGACTTAAATAGCTCGAGTCAGAGCTCCCTTCGGAAGCTCTTACTCTCCTTGTGAACAATCGCTTTATCCAAGTCGCACTCGACTTTGCTCGTGCCCTTGTACCGTCACATATTGTTCACCTGTACCTCGATATGGTAGATCACTGTCCTCGACGTGAATATCGCCAATCCCGTCATCCCAAAGCCTCACCCCACCGAACGCAGAGTTTTTTCACCCCTTTTCCTAGCAAACCAACGAACCAAACAAATGAACCCAAATGACCCAAACCTAGCGAATTCAAACTGACGAAAAGATATCAACGAACCCAACTAACGAAACAAAATCAACGAACCCAACGAACGACACAGAACGAACCCAAACTAACGAAAGAAGTCGACCAAGCCAACCACACCAACCAACGAAAACTTCAGGAAACCGTTACTTCACCCACGCCACAACCAACGCTCAACCAGTAATAACCATGCACGGCGCTAACCCCACGCCGATCGATCGAGTACCTCCCTGCCCACTCCTCAACGCTAGTAATACAGAAGAAGCGTTCCGAAATGCCTTTGCAACCAACCCAACCGGTCTCATGAAAGAGGTCTTCCTCGTATGCAACGCCGCATACAGCATGCAAAGAGTGATCGAATCCCTACGCGCCTCGGCCGCAGAAACGATTACGGAAATGGAGGACCTTCAAACCCGGCTGGAAAACATTCTCATCACTAAGAGCGATGGAGACGCAACAATCACCCGCCTGATGGCAGAAAATGAAGCATACCTAAAAGTCATTCAATCACGAGGCGTTTCACACCGCACACCGGAACATCCCGATCCTGAACCATTCACTGGCGAAGACCCCTCTCTCCTGCAGAATTTCCTCCAACAACTTGACTTAAAGCTCGA
>NW_022984718.1:0-285 GCF_008694065.1 Daldinia childiae
GTGTGGATGCACTCCTGTGGTGCGCAGGAATTGGCATGGCTAAATAGAGTGCAGATGGTGGGTGCACAGGCGATCACGGGGGCCTTCAGCAAGGTGGCCACAGCAGTGGCCGAAGCAGAAGCCAGTATCCAAACGGTCCAGGAACGACACACTCAAGCGGCAACAAGGCTCTGGGTCAACGTTCGCACACTCCCGCAGACACACCCACTGGCGAGATCGAAATATAAGGCGAAACGACGATTCGTGTCGCCAATGCAGAAAATCGCCATGGCAATGGCAAAGACT
>NW_022984718.1:344-624 GCF_008694065.1 Daldinia childiae
TCAACAGCCCCGGCGAGGTCCTGGCTAGCTATTGCGTCACCATTGGAACACGGGATGAACAGAATCCGTACACGGCGGAACTGGCAGCTATTGCGATGGCGCTTAAATGCATGCCTGCAGGGCTCCATCGCCGGGATCTGACAGTCATGACAAGCAACCGATCGGCACTACAAGTCATCCGACGACCACGGCAACAGTCGGGCCAATGCACTATACGCCAGATATACGAACGTACCCAGTATCTTCAAAGGAGGGGCTGTTCTGTTTCACTTATGTGGGT
>NW_022984718.1:897-1100 GCF_008694065.1 Daldinia childiae
CAGGGGAAAAGATAGGGAACCTCTCATATTTCTTGGGAGGGAAAGCACGGTCTGACAATGACAAATGGAAACCAGACATGCGAGCCGTGAAAGCGGTGATCAAATTTGCGATGGCAACGGGGAGACTCGTACGGGACCAACGACCACCGGACTAGAGAACCGGTACACGAAATCATACTAACAATAAAACAGTCTCAATATTG
>NW_022984718.1:1197-1407 GCF_008694065.1 Daldinia childiae
TTTAGGATGGCTCTTCGAAATGGGAAGACGGTGGTATTGAAAGGACCTCAGGTGCACGTCCAATGTCAAGAACATCCAGATGTCTTCACCTATCCAATTATGTGCGTGCATGGTAGTACATGAGGTGGATGAAAGAAGACCAGCACACCATGGGGACCTGGATTTGCAAGGAAAACCAGGTAGATGGATATGCCCCGCCGCCCGCACCAA
>NW_022984718.1:1428-1632 GCF_008694065.1 Daldinia childiae
TTTATTTGTTCTTCAGATAGTTAATTCTTATTTAATATAATTTGCGCCATTATACTCAAACTTTTGACCCTCAATTGTCTGACATCCAATCTATTAATTGTGATAAAACATCAATATCACTAGGTGGTTAAGCTTAGCCCGAGATTTAGATATGGAGTTCACGGTGGTTGTTCCCTTTATTTTCGTCTTGATAGCTTGATGGTT
>NW_022984718.1:1653-1840 GCF_008694065.1 Daldinia childiae
CTGATGATACCGCAAAGAACCCCTAATGTATTGTAGCTTTGGATATGGACAAGTCTATAAACAGTACATAGCATGTTAGGTAGCGGTGCCTGGTGCCCGTGTCTGGAACTTGGGGCAACCAGCACTGTCACTAACTCTCATCTTCTCTCCGCTCACCGCTTGCTATAATAATCTCTCTTGTCCTCCG
>NW_022984719.1:0-284 GCF_008694065.1 Daldinia childiae
TATAGGCAATGGTCGTCGTTAATGCTTTTTAATTCCCAGAAACTATCGTCACCATGGCTAGCACTGCAATTGAATCCCCCGAAACTGTAGAACCCCATAACGGAAAGGAAAAGCCTACGCAAGAGGCAGGAATACTTACACCGGACCAAACCCCTGCTCCTGACGACGCTAGAAATGCTGCGGAACAGGCCCGGAAAGCAGCGGGAATAGAACATGAAATCCAACGCATCTTGCAAAGTGATTCCGATCTTAGTACCCTTGGGGTTGATCAGAATTCAACCCCT
>NW_022984719.1:320-1609 GCF_008694065.1 Daldinia childiae
GCAAGATCCATCATGAACACAGTGGATACGGCAGTACAAAAGAGCGAAAGAAAGAAGCGAAGAAAGCCCTCAAGAGTAAGATCCTGAAATAAACAATTTAGTATAGGTTCTCTAGCTGATAATATCACAGAGCTTTGCAATGCCGCGGAAAAACTCGGCGTTGAGTCTCCCTATGCCTCAGCAGTCTTTCACTGGGATGGCAAAAAGGACCTCATGGCAGAAGACTCAGATGACTCAGGTGACTCAGACTCAGATGACTCAGGTGATCGGATGGATCAAGACTCCGTCCCTGAGCCTCCCGAGTCAGTCCACGAAATTTACAAAAAGNAAGAGTACAATGAGTTACACAAGGATGATGAAGCGAAGAAGGTTTCTAAAAACCAGTGGGAAATACCCTTAAGATTCTTTCAGGAGCATTATTCACTGGTGATGGCAAATTGCAATATTCTTATGACAGACCCGAATAATGACGAAGCAAGACAGAAAGCAGAAACCGAGGCGAAGCTGATATCTGATTNTGAGGGAGCGACGGGTTGGCGGACCTCAAGTTTGTGTTGAAACCACTACAACAGACGGCCGCATTATACGGAGGCTTGAAAGCGCGTCAGATTTTGGACTGGCTGAAGTAAAGCGCTATATGGAAATTCCCAATTACAAATCCTTGTCTAATGCTGCTCTTAAGTTTTATCGCAAGGATGAAGCTGATTTCAAGCAGCTACACTGGGTTACAATGTCAAGAATTAAAAATAAGAATACTGCTACGGGCAAGAAGGACCCACCTACGGATTGCTGCGTGGAGTTCAAATCAAAGGGGTTACAAATTATCACAGTGTCAAACGTGTGCAATATACTGGGGAGGAAGAATGGTCGGGCTGCAATTGAACAGGTGTGCAGGGACCAAGGTATTTCCCCACCCTGGGATAGAGAACCAATGCACAACTTCTATAGGCTGCCTAAGGACGGGCGTAAGCAGAGCGCGGCGGAAAGGTGGGCTATGGTTGATTCCCCACTCCAGGGGCCGCCTGCTACAACTCTGCCTTNCAAGTTTCGACGAATGGTGGCGGCTTCCAGGATCCACGGGTTGATTCGCTCAACAACAAAATAGCCAATCTAGAGAAGAAGATTGACTTCCTTGCAACGGCAATTGAGAAGCTTCTGGCTGGCTCCGCTGGAGAAAAATCCATTTTTATACCCCAGGAGGAGGAGGAGGAGGAGGAGCTGTGATATGAAGTGTCAGTTTGCTTATTTGTTGGCTGCTAAATGCAGATATAATAAGCCAAGGTAAAAAG
>NW_022984719.1:1644-1894 GCF_008694065.1 Daldinia childiae
TTTTCCGTTCCTATAGAACTTTAGCTTGAAAATACGCAATGGCGAGAGAGGTTGTATTATCTTACGTAGTGAAATATCAAGTATGCAAAATCTTTTATTGTATGTCAAATATCGAGCGTCATCGAATGGAGTACATTCAAGCCTTAGCGACAACGATGCCAGCAGGTTTGCAGGCGTCAAAATTCGGACGTTACCGAGGGGTGAGAAGTCAGGGTGTAGTGCTGAAGAGAGAGAGAGGGGGAGGGAGGGA
>NW_022984720.1:0-1752 GCF_008694065.1 Daldinia childiae
AGATAACGAAACAACAGCTATCCAATTATTTGCGCCGAAGCTTTTTTATTACATGAAAGATATCACAATGGTTTCGGCCATGCCGGTGGATTCCTAGAATTCGGCTGAAAACATCGTCTTGGCCTGCTGTATTGAGGTTGCAGAGCCCGATGGAAACTCGTGGAAGTCTCGGGCTTCATCTAATCTATTTTATTACGTCTACCTTATTAACTTTGCCTTAGAGGTTTGCAGCAAAGACACCTTGTGGCAGGTGAATATCGCGGCTAAGCCCTCCCTTGAAGAATCGAATACTCGCCCACTGCGAGGTCTCTGGGTCTAAGGTGAGATAATCTGTCTTGAGCAGAATCGGTGAGGACCCAAACATTTGTATCGCAAGCACGATCTATAACATTTTTTACTCGTGGTGTATTGCACATATTTGACACTGTTGACTGTTTTGTACAGCCGCATCCACTTCAAATCCTGTAGGTCAAAACATGCGGCAGGTTTTTTCAGAAATGAGGCTGTGCAATATAACCTCAGCATTCAGATGACGCCCGGATAAGTCTTATTAATAAACCCCGAAGGGATTTGGTCTGAAGCGATTTGTCCTTCTCATGTGATAAAACGATAAACGAGCTTGCGTCACTTGCTTAGAGTTGCAAGCACATAGATACAGCGTTATTGCAAAATGGCATTTCTACTGTGAATACATGTGTTCCTGCATGGTACTCTGTCTCTCGCGATTTTCCTTGTAAAAGCTTTCGCATGATCAAAGTCACTGGTCGTCATTATCCACTCATATGTTTGGGTCAAATGCGAGTTTGAGAATAAAGGGCCATAAGTATCTACATTGAGGCTATCACCACGAAGCTTAGGCTTTCTCCGATTGGCCAGTTAAAGAAACAGATGTGGCTTTAAAACTAGTCGCAAAGCCCAACGGTGTCGAAGTCATAAAGGGCAGGTTTTAGCACACATTATTCTGTTCTTTTTTGGTTTGGGGAACCAAACATTTCAACGGACAACGAATGGCGCCCTCTGTTTCCATTCGTCTGGTGTAAATTTAGACGTGTACCAAAGAATCGGACACATGTGAGTACTTGAGCACTTAGGGTTAGGGATTACGTCACTCCTGCAGAGGCATCCGCTTTTTACAANAGAACAGAGCCAATACGTGGAAACTCCTCAGCAAATTTCGGCTGTCTCAGCGGTAAGTAGAGCACCGAGTCCACGAGATAGCTCCAGGTCCACAAGATTCCCAGCTCCACTTAACTCGCCATACTACAATTCGAATACAGGAAGTGGCCTTCTGCAACTTTTTCTAAACCGGATCTCATATCAGCGATAACATTAACCGGCTAATATTTTTCAGCCAATCCGGGCTGTTTAAGCCAAAGGAAGGAGATCAGCGTACCTGGAACGTACTGTCAGGTACGAACTTTCCTCTCGATAGGCTCGCATCTTATGCAGCCGCTACGCGATCTTCAGTCGGCCAGGGCTTGTTACCCACCAAGCTACGTAGTGATGCACCCCTGAATCCGGTAACGGCGCAACATTCTGCCGCTTCCTTGAGAACAGCCGACCAATTAACATTGAAGTGTCAGCCAAAACTTGTCTCAGCAAAGGGTAGAGGCAGCTTTTACTATATACACACCAGCGTGTTTTTCAACGCCCTGCATGGAACCGCTAGTAACCCCTGCCAACGGCAGAAACTGACCACAACATTACTATGTCTACCCCAGCCTTTGACACTCCTCTTCAACTTTTTGGCAT
>NW_022984649.1:0-7500 GCF_008694065.1 Daldinia childiae
CCACTTCGGTCCTTCAAGTTCTCATTGAAGTATTTGCTACTACCACCAAGATCTGCACTAGAGGCTGTTCTACCCGGGCTCACGCCCTAGGCTTCGTCACTAACCTCCACGGCCGCCTACTCCTTAGGGCATCGTTTCTACCCTAAGGGCGAGGTATGGGTGAGACGCTTGAGCGCCATCCATTTTCAGGGCTAGTACATTCGGCAGGTGAGTTGTTACACAGTCCTTAGCGGATTCCGACTTCCATGGCCACCGTCCTGCTGTCAAGATGTACTAACACCTTTTGTGGTGTCTGATGAGCGTCCACTCTGGCACCTTAACCCCGCGTTCGGTTCATCCCGCATCGCCAGTTCTGCTTACCAAAAATGGCCCACTAGTGTTGGTACATTCGAATGCCCACGTTCAATTAAGTAACAAGGGCTTCTTACATATTTAAAGTTTGAGAATGGATGAAGGCAATATAGCGCCCCCGAGTCCCTAATCATTCGCTTTACCTCATAAAACTGAAGACAACACTGCTATCCTGAGGGAAACTTCGGCGGTAACCAGCTACTAGATGGTTCGATAAGTCTTTCGCCCCCATGCGCAGATTTGACGATCGATTTGCACGTCAGAACCGCTGCGAGCCTCCACCAGAGTTTCCTCTGGCTTCACCCTATCCACGCATAGTTCACCATCTTTCGGGTCCGAACAGTTATGCTCTTACTCAAATCCATCCGAAGACATCAGGATCGGTCGATGATGCACCCCGAAGGGCTCTCACCTCCGTTCACTTTCATTACGCGTGAGGGTTTAACACCCAAACACTCGCACAAATGTTCGACTCCTTGGTCCGTGTTTCAAGACGGGTCGTTGACGACCATTACGCCAGCATCCTTGCAGATGCGCGTTCCTCGGTCCCCCGAAGGGTATTACGCTAGGGGCTATAACACTCCCGAAGGAGCTACGTTCCCCAGGCCTTTATCCCCCTAAGGGAACCGATGCTGGCCTAAACCAGGCGAAGTGCACCGGTGAGAACACCGGATGATCCGCCTGGAAAAAGTCTGGTCGCAAACGCTTCCCTTTCAACAATTTCACGTGCTATTTAACCCTCTTTTCAAAGTACTTTTCATCTTTCGATCACTCTACTTGTGCGCTATCGGTCTCTGGCCGGTATTTAGCTTTAGAAGAAATTTACCTCCCATTTAGAGCAGCATTCCCAAACTACTCGACTCGTCGAAGGAGCTATATAGAGGCTCGGTGTCCAACCGTACGGGGCTCTCACCCTCTCTGGCGTCCCGTTCCAGGGAACTCAGAAGGCACCTAACCAAAAGCATCCTCTACAAATTACAACTCGGACCGCTAGGGCCAGATTTCAAATTTGAGCTGTTGCCGCTTCACTCGCCGTTACTAGGGCAATCCCTGTTGGTTTCTTTTCCTCCGCTTATTGATATGCTTAAGTTCAGCGGGTATTCCTACCTAATCCGAGGTCAACCACTAGAAAATATAGGGGTTTAGCGGCAAGCCGTCGGGACAACTGCAGAAGCGAGAATAATAGTACTACGCTTAGAGTATGCCCTAACTCCGCCGATAACTTTAGGGAACTGCCCCGTAACACAGGGCAGATTCCCAACGCTAAGCAACTTAGGCTTAAGGGTTGAAATGACGCTCGAATAGGCATGCCCACTAGAATACTAATGGGCGCAATGTGCGTTCAAAGATTCGATGATTCACTGAATTCTGCAATTCACATTACTTATCGCATTTCGCTGCGTTCTTCATCGATGCCAGAACCAAGAGATCCGTTGTTGAAAGTTTTAACTTATTAAGTTGAAGCATTCAGAGATACAGTATTTATAACAGAGTTTAGTGGTCCACCGGCGGGCTTGTAGCACGCCTACCGGGTAGCTACAGGGTAGCTACAGGGTAGACGCAGCCCGCCGAGGCAACGACGGTAAGGTTCACATAGGGTTGGAGTTTAGATAACTCAGTAATGATCCCTCCGCTGGTTCACCAACGGAGACCTTGTTACGACTTTTACTTCCTCTAAATGACCGAGTTTGGATAACTTTCCGGCCCTGAGGTGTCGTTGCCGACTCCTCTAGGCCAGTCCGAAAGCCTCACTGAGCCATTCAATCGGTAGTAGCGACGGGCGGTGTGTACAAAGGGCAGGGACGTAATCAACGCAAGTTGATGACTTGCGCTTACTAGGGATTCCTCGTTGAAGAGCAATAATTGCAATGCTCTATCCCCAGCACGACAGAGTTTAACAAGATTACCCGGGTATTTCTACCAAGGAAGTACTCGCTGGCTCTGTCAGTGTAACGCGCGTGCGGCCCAGAACATCTAAGGGCATCACAGCAGTTTTCAATACCAGCCTGTATCTCAAGGCCCCCTATACTTCGACCTATCGGGTCTAATTATAGGGGCCCGGTTACCCGGGGGGTTAGCACGTACCTTAAGCCGGAACGATCGTTCCGACCCACTCCTTTCCGCGCGTTGCGACGGCTCGACGTTACTCGAGCTCGCCACAGGATCGGCCAGCGCTGACTAGCAGCCGCTTAGGCGTTCCCTGTACCAGGTAGTGTCGCCCATACCACACAGCGCACCCGTAGGCGCCCCGCGTCTCTTCCCGATAGAAGGGGACTCCCCCAAAAGAGATAAAGGTACTGGACTAGTAACTTCTTTAACGAGGCTTACTATTACAGGCCTGTGAATTCAACCTGTTATTGCCTCAAACTTCCATCCGCTTGAGCGGATAGTCCCTCTAAGAAGCCAGCGTACTGCCAAAGCAATACGGGCTATTTAGCAGGTTAAGGTCTCGTTCGTTATCGCAATTAAGCAGACAAATCACTCCACCAACTAAGAACGGCCATGCACCACCACCCACAAAATCAAGAAAGAGCTCTCAATCTGTCAATCCTCATTGTGTCTGGCATCTCGTACGCGGGGACTTCTTATAGCACCCCGCCCCTCTCGCTTCGGTGATTCGGACCTAGTCGAGAGAGCTGCAGTTTCCTGCAGGATTAGCACGTACCTTAAGCCTTCTGAGAAGAAAGCCCACCGCTTTGCGCGCGTTGCGACGGTTCAGCGCTACCTGAACTCGCCACAGGATCGGCCTGGGCTTCTGAAGGCCCGAGGCGTCCCCTGTACCAGCTGGTGTCGCACTGGAACACAGCGTATGATAGCTGCTCTGCGCCCGAATTGGGGGCTACCCCACGCAGATAAATCCAGCACTAGCAGACCGAAGTCCACTATTCCAGGCCCAGACACGTAACTGCCTATATAGGTTAACCTGGTGAGTTTCCCCGTGTTGAGTCAAATTAAGCCGCAGGCTCCCGACTTATTACAATACCACAGCAGCTTTCGCCGGTGGACGGACTATATCTTAGGCTCGCCAGGCGAGCCCACCCCTGTTTAGTCTCTGAACCTTCCCCCCGTCGTAGGGGGCTTGGCTGCGAGTAGCCCAACCTTCCAGCAGTATTACCGTACCCGGAGCAGTTACGCCCGGCCGCCGGACCTATTTCTAGGCCGGTTTGGTCGCTGGAAGTTTCAGGGTTTTCCCGCACTTTAGGGATGTCGCCGCTCCTCGAAGGGTAGCGACTAGCGGTAGTGAGGGCACCTACCCTTCTGTAGATACAGACCGCTTTAGGGGGCAGAGACGCTGCGGAATCTTTTGTTTACCCCTGGTGGTGCCCTTCCGTCAATTTCTTTAAGTTTCAGCCTTGCGACCATACTCCCCCCAGAACCCAAAGACTTTGATTTCTCGTAAGGTGCCGAACGAGTCAAAAAATAACATCGTCCGATCCCTAGTCGGCATAGTTTATGGTTAAGACTACGACGGTATCTGCATGTGCCCGCGGCTTTTCAGCGGCGGATCGACTATATTTTAAGGGCGCTAAACATAGCACTCCCACCGACATTTAGTCTGTGAACTGCATCCTGCCTATAGGGTAGCTACAGGGTAGCTCCCGGGTAGGCGTTACGGACTTGGCTGCGGATTGTCCAATCCCTCACACTATTACGACTCGCCGCTATTTCTAGCCGCGAGGTGTGGTGAGGGCTCTAAGGAGGTCCCCGCAATTTGACGGTGTCGCCCGCCGCGGCCGGGAGGGCCGTAGCGGACTAGCTTGCACTTTCGACGACCAAATACTCTTATTAAATCGTCTTCGATCCCCTAACTTTCGTTCCTGATTAATGAAAACATCCTTGGCAAATGCTTTCGCAGTAGTTAGTCTTCAATAAATCCAAGAATTTCACCTCTGACAATTGAATACTGATGCCCCCGACTGTCCCTATTAATCATTACGGCGGTCCTAGAAACCAACAAAATAGAACCGCACGTCCTATTCTATTATTCCATGCTGATGTATTCGAGCATAGGCCTGCTTTGAACACTCTAATTTTTTCACAGTAAAAGTCCTGGTTCCCCACCACACCCAGTGAAGGGCATGGGGTTCCCCAGAGGGAAAGGCCCGGCCGAACCAGTGCACGCGGTGAGGCGGACCGGCCAGCCAGGCCCAAGGTTCAACTACGAGCTTTTTAACTGCAACAACTTTAATATACGCTATTGGAGCTGGAATTACCGCGGCTGCTGGCCGTTTTATATCTATTCGAATACGATACCGCCGTAGCGGTACCCCAGTTACCTTTGCGCGGCGGGCGCTCGAGTAGCTGGCCTACATTTCTGTAGGGTCTGGCACGTCCCTTAAGCCCTATCAAAAGATAAGACCGACACCTTTCCGCGCTCTACACGGGCTATAAGATAGCTCCGCTCGGGATTAGCATAGGCACAGAGGCCCTTAGCCTTCCCCGATCCAGGTTGTCTCGCCGGCATCCACCCGCCACTGATAGATGCATTCGACTAGTGAGTTTTATAGGGCTTCACTATTTCTGGCACCAGCAGATTGCTTACCAGACTTGCCCTCCAATTGTTCCTCGTTAAGGGATTTAAATTGTACTCATTCCAATTACAAGACCCAAAAGAGCCCTGTATCAGTATTTATTGTCACTACCTCCCCGTATCGGGATTGGGTAATTTGCGCGCCTGCTGCCTTCCTTGGATGTAGTAGCCGTTTCTCAGGCTCCTTCTCCGGGGTCGAGCCCTAACCCTCCGTTACCCGTTGTAACCATGGCAGGCCAAGACCCTGCCATCGAAAGTTGATAGGGCAGAAATTTGAATGAACCATCGCCGGCGCAAGGCCATGCGATTCGAGAAGTTATTATGAATCACCAAAGAGCCCCGAAGGGCATTGGTTTTTAATCTAATAAATACACCCCTTCGTGAGTCGGGGTTTTTAGCATGTATTAGCTCTAGAATTACCACGGTTATCCAAGTAGTAAGGTACTATCAAATAAACGATAACTGATTTAATGAGCCATTCGCAGTTTCGCAGTATAAATTGCTTATACTTAGACATGCATGGCTTAATCTTTGAGACAAGCATATGACTACTGGCAGAATCAACCAGGTAACTATCGTTCGCCGGGGTTGGCCAACCGCGCTTTGCAGCACGGAAGAATTAGTTACGGTTTACACCACTGAAGGTGGACGGCTCAGCGCTCTAGGCAGGGCCTATCACGCCGAAGCACGCCTTCCACTTTTCCCCTCTACATTCCCCAGGACGCTGGTCCGCTACACGCACAGCACGCACTAGGCGCACCGCAGTGGAACTTACAGGCCCCAAGAGGAGACCTTCACCCCGCAGCTGCAGGGCAGCTACAGGGCAGGTATCTCCCGATACTTTGCGGTAAGTTTAGCCATCGGCCAACTATCCACAGAGCCCAACCGACAGCCCTCGAGCGAGAAACACGCCTAAGAGCCCCCGGGCATCCTAGATACGCACCGCAGACCCGGCACAGAGACCGAGCCCGCAGCACCCTAGGGGGGTCGATAACCGCTATGATTCCCTGGTGGCCGAGCCTAAGCTACAAGGTCAAACAAGGTATCACGCAACGGTTATCCTGCTGATATGGGACAAGTTGCGAGGGAACACTACCGTCTAGCGGCGGCGCCCTCTAAAGGTCAAGCCCCGCTCAGCAAGCTACAGAGCGAAACCAGCAGCCACCGAAGGCCTAACTTAGGGGGGATTATCCGACGGCATAGGCACGACTCAGCACCCGAAGGTAGCTAAATCGCATCAGGCACAGAAGTATAAATCACCTAAGGAGGACCGACGACAGCGCTGGCTCAACTAAATAGACTCGCTAAACGAGACGAGGCAACCTATTTCTAGGCCGCGCACCCTTCTACAACCTTTCAGTCGGAGAGGAGGGTCGAGAGTCGCTAGCAGCCGCAACTTTTTATTGTTGCGCACTACTGCTTTCTCATATACCCACCGGGCCCAGTTGGGGTCCAAATGTGGGTCCGAGGGCTCCCGTGCGCGCAAAAGTTTCCCGACAAAATCATTTGTATGGGAAATTTTAAAAATCGACTCACGGCCATACAAAGGAGCTCCGGTCCTGCACGACCCCACCACAGTTGGTCGCACCCCACCCCGCACCCAATATAAGGGCCTAACCTCACCGTCGGCCCTACCCCCCCAGCGCTACAGGGCCTGTACAGCGCCCGCCCCCCACTAACCCTCCCTAACCTCCCTAACCCGTAGGGCCTGGATAGCACCTAACCCACTGTAACCCACCCCCCAAACGACTTTTCGGGCACCTTCTACAGGGTGCCTAGGGCACCTAACCAAGCACCCCTAGGGGGTTCTAGAGGGCTGTTCCCGCACGACCCCCTCTAGCGCACGCTACAGGGCGTGCACCCGACCCTACCCTATACCCCCGCGTAGCGCTCGGCGAGGCGCATCTAACGATATAGGCCGCATCGCCGCGGGGGGCCTAGGTGGCCCGCAATACAGGTGCGAATGCGTTGTTGCAGGGTAGGTGTCGAGATTGGGGTAGTCACGTGATTGTGCGCGCACGGACGGGCGGGGTAATTTTTTCAGGCTGCGGCCTCTGACCCCGCGCACCCTAACCTGTCTACCGGGTAGCTACAGGGTAGCTCCAGGGTAAGTCTTCCCAGCCTTGAAAAAGTCCAAAAACGTACCCCAATCTGAGGGGCCTTATTTCGCAAATGGCGCGTTTTGGTAGTATAGGCTATCCGGGTTACGCATTTTTCCGATTTGCCCCCTTGGGGGGCCGTCACCCCATACAAGCTATATACTACCCTGTAGCCCTGAGTTTTCTCTATCGGGTGGTATCCGTTCGAGGGGCGTACGTGGTCTGGGGCGGGTGGGGTGAGGGTCTAAAGGCTATGTACAGGGTAGGTACAGGGTAGGTGCTCCCGGACGCGACGACGATATCTCGACCCTTAGGGCCCGTGCCAGGGCACAGTCTATACCATTCGATAGCCCTAACCGAGGGGATCTCAGTAAGATAGGCTGTTACGCTACAGGGTATATGGTTGTAAAGTAATACCAATTTTACATTATAGGTGAAAAATATAAATCGATATATTAAGTCATATTTTGAATTTGAAGTATAACTCGTATGTTAATTATATGCAAATCTATATATGTA
>NW_022984649.1:15000-22500 GCF_008694065.1 Daldinia childiae
ACGATCGTTCCGACCCACTCCTTTCCGCGCGTTGCGACGGCTCGACGTTACTCGAGCTCGCCACAGGATCGGCCAGCGCTGACTAGCAGCCGCTTAGGCGTTCCCTGTACCAGGTAGTGTCGCCCATACCACACAGCGCACCCGTAGGCGCCCCGCGTCTCTTCCCGATAGAAGGGGACTCCCCCAAAAGAGATAAAGGTACTGGACTAGTAACTTCTTTAACGAGGCTTACTATTACAGGCCTGTGAATTCAACCTGTTATTGCCTCAAACTTCCATCCGCTTGAGCGGATAGTCCCTCTAAGAAGCCAGCGTACTGCCAAAGCAATACGGGCTATTTAGCAGGTTAAGGTCTCGTTCGTTATCGCAATTAAGCAGACAAATCACTCCACCAACTAAGAACGGCCATGCACCACCACCCACAAAATCAAGAAAGAGCTCTCAATCTGTCAATCCTCATTGTGTCTGGCATCTCGTACGCGGGGACTTCTTATAGCACCCCGCCCCTCTCGCTTCGGTGATTCGGACCTAGTCGAGAGAGCTGCAGTTTCCTGCAGGATTAGCACGTACCTTAAGCCTTCTGAGAAGAAAGCCCACCGCTTTGCGCGCGTTGCGACGGTTCAGCGCTACCTGAACTCGCCACAGGATCGGCCTGGGCTTCTGAAGGCCCGAGGCGTCCCCTGTACCAGCTGGTGTCGCACTGGAACACAGCGTATGATAGCTGCTCTGCGCCCGAATTGGGGGCTACCCCACGCAGATAAATCCAGCACTAGCAGACCGAAGTCCACTATTCCAGGCCCAGACACGTAACTGCCTATATAGGTTAACCTGGTGAGTTTCCCCGTGTTGAGTCAAATTAAGCCGCAGGCTCCCGACTTATTACAATACCACAGCAGCTTTCGCCGGTGGACGGACTATATCTTAGGCTCGCCAGGCGAGCCCACCCCTGTTTAGTCTCTGAACCTTCCCCCCGTCGTAGGGGGCTTGGCTGCGAGTAGCCCAACCTTCCAGCAGTATTACCGTACCCGGAGCAGTTACGCCCGGCCGCCGGACCTATTTCTAGGCCGGTTTGGTCGCTGGAAGTTTCAGGGTTTTCCCGCACTTTAGGGATGTCGCCGCTCCTCGAAGGGTAGCGACTAGCGGTAGTGAGGGCACCTACCCTTCTGTAGATACAGACCGCTTTAGGGGGCAGAGACGCTGCGGAATCTTTTGTTTACCCCTGGTGGTGCCCTTCCGTCAATTTCTTTAAGTTTCAGCCTTGCGACCATACTCCCCCCAGAACCCAAAGACTTTGATTTCTCGTAAGGTGCCGAACGAGTCAAAAAATAACATCGTCCGATCCCTAGTCGGCATAGTTTATGGTTAAGACTACGACGGTATCTGCATGTGCCCCGCGGCTTTTCAGCGGCGGATCGACTATATTTTAAGGGCGCTAAACATAGCACTCCCACCGACATTTAGTCTGTGAACTGCATCCTGCCTATAGGGTAGCTACAGGGTAGCTCCCGGGTAGGCGTTACGGACTTGGCTGCGGATTGTCCAATCCCTCACACTATTACGACTCGCCGCTATTTCTAGCCGCGAGGTGTGGTGAGGGCTCTAAGGAGGTCCCCGCAATTTGACGGTGTCGCCCGCCGCGGCCGGGAGGGCCGTAGCGGACTAGCTTGCACTTTCGACGACCAAATACTCTTATTAAATCGTCTTCGATCCCCTAACTTTCGTTCCTGATTAATGAAAACATCCTTGGCAAATGCTTTCGCAGTAGTTAGTCTTCAATAAATCCAAGAATTTCACCTCTGACAATTGAATACTGATGCCCCCGACTGTCCCTATTAATCATTACGGCGGTCCTAGAAACCAACAAAATAGAACCGCACGTCCTATTCTATTATTCCATGCTGATGTATTCGAGCATAGGCCTGCTTTGAACACTCTAATTTTTTCACAGTAAAAGTCCTGGTTCCCCACCACACCCAGTGAAGGGCATGGGGTTCCCCAGAGGGAAAGGCCCGGCCGAACCAGTGCACGCGGTGAGGCGGACCGGCCAGCCAGGCCCAAGGTTCAACTACGAGCTTTTTAACTGCAACAACTTTAATATACGCTATTGGAGCTGGAATTACCGCGGCTGCTGGCCGTTTTATATCTATTCGAATACGATACCGCCGTAGCGGTACCCCAGTTACCTTTGCGCGGCGGGCGCTCGAGTAGCTGGCCTACATTTCTGTAGGGTCTGGCACGTCCCTTAAGCCCTATCAAAAGATAAGACCGACACCTTTCCGCGCTCTACACGGGCTATAAGATAGCTCCGCTCGGGATTAGCATAGGCACAGAGGCCCTTAGCCTTCCCCGATCCAGGTTGTCTCGCCGGCATCCACCCGCCACTGATAGATGCATTCGACTAGTGAGTTTTATAGGGCTTCACTATTTCTGGCACCAGCAGATTGCTTACCAGACTTGCCCTCCAATTGTTCCTCGTTAAGGGATTTAAATTGTACTCATTCCAATTACAAGACCCAAAAGAGCCCTGTATCAGTATTTATTGTCACTACCTCCCCGTATCGGGATTGGGTAATTTGCGCGCCTGCTGCCTTCCTTGGATGTAGTAGCCGTTTCTCAGGCTCCTTCTCCGGGGTCGAGCCCTAACCCTCCGTTACCCGTTGTAACCATGGCAGGCCAAGACCCTGCCATCGAAAGTTGATAGGGCAGAAATTTGAATGAACCATCGCCGGCGCAAGGCCATGCGATTCGAGAAGTTATTATGAATCACCAAAGAGCCCCGAAGGGCATTGGTTTTTAATCTAATAAATACACCCCTTCGTGAGTCGGGGTTTTTAGCATGTATTAGCTCTAGAATTACCACGGTTATCCAAGTAGTAAGGTACTATCAAATAAACGATAACTGATTTAATGAGCCATTCGCAGTTTCGCAGTATAAATTGCTTATACTTAGACATGCATGGCTTAATCTTTGAGACAAGCATATGACTACTGGCAGAATCAACCAGGTAACTATCGTTCGCCGGGGTTGGCCAACCGCGCTTTGCAGCACGGAAGAATTAGTTACGGTTTACACCACTGAAGGTGGACGGCTCAGCGCTCTAGGCAGGGCCTATCACGCCGAAGCACGCCTTCCACTTTTCCCCTCTACATTCCCCAGGACGCTGGTCCGCTACACGCACAGCACGCACTAGGCGCACCGCAGTGGAACTTACAGGCCCCAAGAGGAGACCTTCACCCCGCAGCTGCAGGGCAGCTACAGGGCAGGTATCTCCCGATACTTTGCGGTAAGTTTAGCCATCGGCCAACTATCCACAGAGCCCAACCGACAGCCCTCGAGCGAGAAACACGCCTAAGAGCCCCCGGGCATCCTAGATACGCACCGCAGACCCGGCACAGAGACCGAGCCCGCAGCACCCTAGGGGGGTCGATAACCGCTATGATTCCCTGGTGGCCGAGCCTAAGCTACAAGGTCAAACAAGGTATCACGCAACGGTTATCCTGCTGATATGGGACAAGTTGCGAGGGAACACTACCGTCTAGCGGCGGCGCCCTCTAAAGGTCAAGCCCCGCTCAGCAAGCTACAGAGCGAAACCAGCAGCCACCGAAGGCCTAACTTAGGGGGGATTATCCGACGGCATAGGCACGACTCAGCACCCGAAGGTAGCTAAATCGCATCAGGCACAGAAGTATAAATCACCTAAGGAGGACCGACGACAGCGCTGGCTCAACTAAATAGACTCGCTAAACGAGACGAGGCAACCTATTTCTAGGCCGCGCACCCTTCTACAACCTTTCAGTCGGAGAGGAGGGTCGAGAGTCGCTAGCAGCCGCAACTTTTTATTGTTGCGCACTACTGCTTTCTCATATACCCACCGGGCCCAGTTGGGGTCCAAATGTGGGTCCGAGGGCTCCCGTGCGCGCAAAAGTTTCCCGACAAAATCATTTGTATGGGAAATTTTAAAAATCGACTCACGGCCATACAAAGGAGCTCCGGTCCTGCACGACCCCACCACAGTTGGTCGCACCCCACCCCGCACCCAATATAAGGGCCTAACCTCACCGTCGGCCCTACCCCCCCAGCGCTACAGGGCCTGTACAGCGCCCGCCCCCCACTAACCCTCCCTAACCTCCCTAACCCGTAGGGCCTGGATAGCACCTAACCCACTGTAACCCACCCCCCAAACGACTTTTCGGGCACCTTCTACAGGGTGCCTAGGGCACCTAACCAAGCACCCCTAGGGGGTTCTAGAGGGCTGTTCCCGCACGACCCCCTCTAGCGCACGCTACAGGGCGTGCACCCGACCCTACCCTATACCCCCGCGTAGCGCTCGGCGAGGCGCATCTAACGATATAGGCCGCATCGCCGCGGGGGGCCTAGGTGGCCCGCAATACAGGTGCGAATGCGTTGTTGCAGGGTAGGTGTCGAGATTGGGGTAGTCACGTGATTGTGCGCGCACGGACGGGCGGGGTAATTTTTTCAGGCTGCGGCCTCTGACCCCGCGCACCCTAACCTGTCTACCGGGTAGCTACAGGGTAGCTCCAGGGTAAGTCTTCCCAGCCTTGAAAAAGTCCAAAAACGTACCCCAATCTGAGGGGCCTTATTTCGCAAATGGCGCGTTTTGGTAGTATAGGCTATCCGGGTTACGCATTTTTCCGATTTGCCCCCTTGGGGGGCCGTCACCCCATACAAGCTATATACTACCCTGTAGCCCTGAGTTTTCTCTATCGGGTGGTATCCGTTCGAGGGGCGTACGTGGTCTGGGGCGGGTGGGGTGAGGGTCTAAAGGCTATGTACAGGGTAGGTACAGGGTAGGTGCTCCCGGACGCGACGACGATATCTCGACCCTTAGGGCCCGTGCCAGGGCACAGTCTATACCATTCGATAGCCCTAACCGAGGGGATCTCAGTAAGATAGGCTGTTACGCTACAGGGTATATGGTTGTAAAGTAATACCAATTTTACATTATAGGTGAAAAATATAAATCGATATATTAAGTCATATTTTGAATTTGAAGTATAACTCGTATGTTAATTATATGCAAATCTATATATGTAATTATATGTCGTTGGGAGATGCCCGCAGTACAGGGTAGGATATACCGTGAGATAGCCTAAAGCAAGGCGAGTACGGTAGTATACAGCACGTCGTCGCCAGAGCGGGGTAAAAGAGTAGGTGCCCAAAAATAATATTGTTACAGGGTAGCTATAGGGTAGGTCCTCCCGCATCTACAAGCAACAACGAACTTAAAGCCCTTTATGAAACGATATAACTGTCCTATCCTATAGGGTAGGTCGATAAGATAAAATAAAATAAAATTATTTAATTAACTCTATTTTATTATTATTTTCGAAATAGTTGAAATTCGACACAACGCCCAAGTCTTATTGCATCTACCCTGTACCTACCCTATACTTAACTAACCCTTTTTACCTACTCCTTTTATTAAATGCAACCACTAAACTTTTATAAATTTAAATAAATAAAGTAATATTTTATTTTATTACATATTTATTTTTTATTCATTTTACCTTTAACCCTTTTATATCTTTTATATATCCACCCTGTATTTACCTTATATATATTTATATCATTTATTTATTAAACCTGTTATTAATTAAATACAGGGTAGCTATAGGGTAGGCTCTTTTGTACTTGCAACATATCTTCACTACTACTATCCTATACTATTTCATATAACATTTGAAATATAGGATAGGTCTCTTATGGCTTTTACTTACCCTGTACTTAATCTTTTACCGCCTTTACAGGGTAGCCTCTCTTTACCTTGGGCTACATAGGTTTACCACTTACCCTGTACCTACCCTGGAACTACCCTATAGCTACCCTGGAAGCATATCTTGATCCTACCCTATACATCTACCCTGGACCTACCCTATACCTACCCTATACCTACCCTATACCTACCCTAGACCTACCCTGGAAACTTACCCTATACCTGCGTCCTTTTACAGGGTAGCTACAGGGTAATCCCTCCCGTACTTGACCCTACCCGCCCTGTCCTACACCTTTATAACCTCCCTGAAAAAACCACCGCCCCTTTAAGGTGAAAAGCCAACCCCGCCATTTCGCCGCTTTCGGGAGCTCCTACCCTATACTATGTTGTGGGCCCCTTCCAAGGTCGTGGGCAAGGGGTACCCCTCCGCCAGGGCGACGATAGCTAACCAGCAGCGACCTGTAAAGACACTGTAGGTAGAGCCTTCAGCGCCCTAGCGGGGAGTTTAGGTACCCCCCTCAGGTACCTACCGGACCCATTTGGGGCGTAAGGTAGGGTCCGAACCTTCCTAGGCGCGGAAATATTTCCCGATAAATTAGGTTATATACAATTTCTACTACGTATACCCACGGAAAGGGTAGACGTTACCGGTTATAATGGTCCTATAGCGGAGGCTTCCAATCCATAGACGAAGGCAAAATCGTGTCGCAAAGTATCTCATACGCCTACCCTATACCTACCCTGTACCTACCCTGTACCTACCCGGGAGCTACCCTGTACCTACCCGGGAGCTACCCTGTAAACATCAACTCGAGTTTGTGCTACAGGGTAAGTCTCCCCAGGGCTACAGGGTAGGTCGTCTCGGCGAAGCTACCCGGGAACAGTTTCCCACATGATGACTTACAGGGTAGGTCCGCTGGCAGGACCTACCCGGGACTCCTGCTACTTGAAAAAATGGCAAGCTACAGGGTAGCTTCGTTCAACCACTTACCCTATACCTACCCTACAGTTCTACTGCTGTTACAGGGTAGCCTCTCTCGCACTTGCCTACCCGGGAACATGCCAACATTGACAAAAATAACCTACAGGGTAGGCCCCCCCAGCGGTGCTACCCTAGAAGTAACCAACATCTACGGCTACAGGGTAGGTCGTGCCGGCAGATCTACCCGGGACCATTCATATTTGGAACGTGTTAAAGTATAGGGTAGCTTCGTTCAGATAACTACCCTGTACCTACCCTATAATTATCCAATATGATCCTTTACAGGGTAACCTTTCCCGCACTTTGGGACCTCCAGGCTTACCCTATACCGATCCAACTTGTGTTATAGGGTAGGTCTTTTCGAAGATGCCTACCCTATACCTATCCGACTTTCACATCTACAGGGTAAGCTTTCTTACCGCACTTACCTATCACAAGACTGAGCAGAGCTACCCTGTACATAATATATCCAAATAAAAAAGTATATCATCCCAAGTCCCACACCACCTACCCTATATAAGAAAGGAATCAAAAAAAAACGTCAAAATCAAACTGAAATCTCTTACTACCCCGGTACTAGACCAGGTGGAATATGAGAAATCTAGGCAAAAGAGGGCTTACCCTCAGCAGATCGTAACAACAAGGCTACTCTACTGCTTACAGGACCCTTTTGCACAGCTAAGTCGTCTGCAAAGGATTTAATCCCACGCGTGTTAAAATTACAATACGCGAAATACCACCATACCGCTTCCGGCATGATGGGACAATCGCCAGCTAAGATGCG